>NC_048218.1:136883624-136911596 GCF_002007445.2 Ailuropoda melanoleuca | reverse complement strand
ATCAGGGGATGTACTGTATGGTGATTAACATAATATAATAAAATAAAATTAATTATGAAAAAAAAAAAAAATGAGGGCCATCAAATGTACTTGTCACAGCCAAGAAATCTGGGGATGTATGAGTGAACTGGGAATGGGGGACACAGTGGGTAACATAGTTAAATCCATTTATGGGAGAGTAAAAGATGGTGGACACTTCTTTACTGATGAAGCAGAAGAGAAAGTGGCCCGGCAGGTAATCTGGAAAGGCTCCTGGATCCAGGTCTGGAGGAAAGTAAGACATGCAGACATCTGTTGCGGGGGGGGGGGGGCGTTGAGACTAATTAGTCNNAATTAGTCATAAGTCAATATATGGAATAATTGGAATAGTTGACATCCCTTTACTCACACTCTTGGTCCTGTATCTGGCCATTTTAGATTACACAGAGAGCAGAAATTAAGTGACTCAGACTTTCCCAGGTCAGTGGAGAACTACAGGCCTCAACAGAAATTTACCAAAATTCCTGAAAGAATTAGAAATCCTGTAGTAGATGCTGGTTCTGGAATCTAAAATATCTTATTACTATACATATGATGAAAATCAGAGCAGAGTAAGGAATGACCAAGAGGAACCAATAGCATGAAAAGAATGAAAACAATTGCAGGCATGAAGAGAAAATGTAAACATTTCAGATTCATATTTTCAGAATGACTCAAGAATATATTGGCTACATAAAGCCAGAATATTATACAAAATGAACTACAAAAAAAAAGTAGGATGGGGTGGGGAAGAGAGCTTTATTTATTTAAGATTTTATTTATTTATTTGACAGAGACAGAGACAGCCAGTGAGAGAGGGAACACAAGCAGGGGGAGTGGGAGAGGAAGAAGCAGGCTCCTAGCAGAGAAGCGTGATGTGGGGCTTGATCCCATAACGCCGAGATCACACCCTGAGCCGAAGGCAGAGGCTTAAGGACTGCGCCACCCAGGCACGCCGGGAAGAGAGTTTTAAAACTGTGTACTCGTTATACAAATTAAAAATTTTAGAACATTAAAAAATGCAAAAAAATGAAGGAAATTTTATTCACAGTTAAAAAAAAAAGAGATTGATTTTGAGAGAAAAACAACCTAATGCAGCATTCCAGTAGTGGCCATGTATGAATGGCATGAATTTGAGCACAGGAGAAGAGGAAAAAGAAATGAATAGGGAGAAATACTGACAGCAGGAGGAGAAGTCATTTATAAAAGCTGAGGGGGAAAATATCACAAATTTCACAATAAAAGGGCCTGCTCAGTGCCCTTGAGAATAGGTGGAAGATATAACTAAACCAATCTTCCCCTTGATACATAACTTTGAAATGCAGAGCATCAAGTTTCTGGAGAGAAAGTACAGGAGAATTGCAACAGATTTTCATCAGAGTGGAATCTACAAATAAAATTATGCAGTATCTTCAACACTTTGATTGTAAAATATGATTTGGAATCTAAAATTCTCTGTCTACCGAGACCACCATACAGAAATTTTACCTCCCATGTTTTCTCTCCTCCTTTGGCTTCCATGCTCCGTGTACCTTCCTGTGCGCCTGTTCATTTCTTTTTAAGGATGTTGTTTGAACATATTAGTAAGAGAAATAGGAGCTGTAAGTTAAGAAAGCTATACCCACAAGAGTGAAGTTCATCTAGAATTCCAGCAAAACAGAAATGGTAACTTGGCATGTGAACCAAGGAGACCTTGAAATACAACATTAAAATAAGAACGTAAGTTGAGTAACATCTAAAGAGAAAAAATTTGTCTTGAAGAAAAGGAATGGAGATCAAAAATAAATAGTCTATGCTAAAGAAAGCTCACATTACTGCAGTCAATAAGGACAGCATAAAGGTGAAATAGAAATTCTGGAAAAACAAAAACAAGACACACCTGATTCGAATATGAAATAACTGTAACAAACCACTTTTGAGACCCTGATGAGGAGTAAGAAAACAGAATCCATTTCAACAGGATTTGAGTTCCATCCTTGAGCAGCTCAGAGCTAGGACACGGACCCACAGAGAAAGAAGTTTGTCATCCGTACGCTACTGCCTATGCATGTAGCATGGTTTTAAGTCATAGAATCGTAACATTTATTGGTTTTCATCTTGGCTGGAAATGTCAATATTCAACAGTGTAAATTTTAATCAACCTATTCAACATGAAAGCAAAGATTATAACGGCCAGAAAATGATTGATGGGAAGGACAAGGAATTGTAAGAGCAATTTTCTTCATCTGAGAGGCAAGTCAAACAGGACAAAAAATGGAAGTTTCAGTGTATTATTTAAATATCCTAAAATAACTAAAAAACTTAAAATATGAGTAGTGACAGGATGGTGAATTTGATCTACACTCTTATCTGTCATAGAGTAACTCATGAGATAATTTCTAAAGATAAATAAAGAACACAGACCATGTCATTCCGTGATATGGAGGTACCAGTCAGATTTGTGAGAAGCAGTACTGGGCTGGGCTAGAACTTCGGCTCTCGGTTTTGATCCCTTCATTTTTTTGTACTATGCATATACTCGTTGTATATTAAATTTGGAAAAACAGAACAATGCACTGTATACATGTCTGTTTTGGCAATTTTGATTATGAAACTAGTCACTTATTACAGACACACTTCAAATATAGGCAAAAATTATTTTTATGACCCATAATGTGATAATTTTCCTATGTTAATTTAAAATAAATCTAACATAGTTTTCAGTAGTGACCTTTATCACTCTCAGTTTACTCACATGTTCTGCCTATAATCAAATTTAACAGTTTTCAAATAAATATGTGTTTATTTCTTTATTATATTTAATTGGCCTCAATTTGTCAGTGGCTACTTAACCAAACTTAGTCCACATTGCAGTGAAATTAGATAAAATAATGTCTTAAGCATAATAGACAAGGACTAAATGAGTTTATCTAAATAAATCAATTACAGAGCAACTGATGCCAATTCAACTAGGAAGTTCTTCACTGGCTTTTCTTCACCCAGTGTTTATAATGAATTAACCAAGGATAATTTTCTTGAATATATTAGCCAACCAATAAATTCACCAAATATACAGATAGATAGGTAGATAGATAAAGATAGATATACACACACACACACATATATATGATGTGAAAGAAAAGCATTATTCTTCTTTCACATCAAAAATTATGAACATAGTGTTTTTAATAAATATTCATCTACTTTCTAATAAATACCAGTATGGTTTTAAAAGGGAAAAAGGCAAAGAATTGACAAACCATTATAGAATGGGAAGCAATTATGTGGAAAATACCTAAGTAGACATGGCTTCATGGGCATATGACTTAGGCAATAGCACACAGAGCCCCAGGCTGAGAAGAACCTCATACTTGGTTTCATGCTCTGCTGTGGCTGTCATGTAAATGTTAATAATTTAACAGGAGGCCCCACATTTTCATTTTCTACTGGGTCTTGCAAATTATGCAGATGAGCCTTCAACAAATGGTATGCTTAGAGAAAGAACACAAGTATACCCTTCTGGAAGGAAATCCGAATTACCCTATTTTTATTCTCCTAAAGTCTAGACTTTTTCTCCAATTTTTTTTCCTATAGTTTTTACTTATTGGGTCCCTAGAGACTGAAAGCAAAATTAATAACAACTGAGTTGTTTTAATACTTAAAATATGCAATTTTGAAAAGGAAAGGTTATGTAGGGGTGAATTTTTTTCTAGAGTTTTAAGTATTTTTTTCTCTTTTAAAACAAAGTCATTATTCAACATTTTCTTTAGCCCAGATATGGGTGTGAGGTCTAGAAGATGTATCCACTCAAATAGTTTCCTCTGATGTTAAAAATGGAGACTTTTTGTGTGTCATGTTTCAGCTCTGTTGAAAAGACTTTTGAAAACCAATTTAAAATTTAAAGATAGATTTGTTATGTCATACCTCTGGCCATGTAGGCTTTAGAAATAATGTATTAAAATCAATTCACCATATTATTCCTTTGCTCTTAGGAAAGAAGAATCTTAGCTCATCTAGACTATAATTATTTTTCTAAATTAATTTAGTCCTAGTGTTCCAAGATCAAAGGCCAGGGTATGTACACGAGGTAATTTGCTCCCCCCCGCCTTGCGATTAGTAGGAGAGATAAAATTATCCATCTCCGGCCTCAGTCTTTCAAGAATGCTGGCAAAAAAAAGTAGCAGATTAGTTAATCAAAAGCAGTTGATTAGTTGATCATGGTACCCACTGAAAAATTACCAACCTCAAAGCTCACATTTTAATTACATTCAGTGATTAGAATTTGAGGACTTTAAGGCTATCTCACCTAAGTTTCTCTGAAGATCAGAACTCTGGTTACTATCCAAATGCATATAGGAAACATAAGTTTCAAACATGGTGGCCCGTGCTATATATAGGCTATCTTATTTTACCTTAGAGTAAGAATTATTTCCCCCTCATTTTTGGAGAAACTTTGCTTCTCTGTAATGTGTGACTACTTAGCAGATTTGTACTTAAAAGTTAAAAATGCACAGGGTGTTTCTCGAGATATTCTACCTGAATATGGTGAACTTATTCCCTAAAGTTACCTGAACAGCAGTTTCCCTAAAATAACAGAGATTAAGCTACTAAAATTATGATAGGAAAATTGTGCTTGGGAAACATAAGGCAATAAGGAATAGTAGGTGTAGGAGACCAAAAGAATTTCTCATTTAGCACATCCTTCAAAACCTTATTCACTCTTCAGTCATACACAGCTTTTAGCCAAAGCTGAGAATGTTCATTTTACAAATAAAGATAACAATAAATATTTTAATATAAATTATGTGCTAGTGATCTAAACCCACAAGTTATCATCTGTATTAGGAAAAGTCAGATTTGAAGAGCAAATAATTCAGCTTTATGTATGAATAATATCTAGATGGAGCGTTATCAGAGCATAAATGAAGATCATCAGACTGACAGGTGATCTTGGGGTCCGTCCACTTGTAACTTAATGTGATACTACTTGATACCACATTTCAACAACCACGTTCCCTAACAAAGCTTTTAAGTGAATAAAAGTTTTTGATGTACTGTTATCATTTTACCTACATCTTCAAACAAGACACTTAACACTAAAGGAGTATGTTGCACATTTATATGACATATGATTTCATACTTTCAGACTGCATAGTACTATATATTTTAATATTATCAAAGAACAAATATATAGTAAATACTTATAATAGGCATAAATTTAAGGGCTGTCATAGATTTCTGAAAATGATACTGAGGTTATTTCGTACAATTTTTGTAGAAATCTAACTATTTCCTTTATTCTTTCTGTCGGAGAGAGGCAGTATTAGTCCGTGCTGACTTGGTGCCAATAAACGGGAGCTGGACTAGGCTCCTAACAAGGAGGCCAGGGAGTGTCAATAAGGGAATGTAGCTGGAATGAAGAAAATGCAAAACCTCAATATCTAAATCATGCTTTTAAAATACCAGTCCCTTATCTCTTTGCCTCAGGGGTCAAATGAATACAAAAGCAATCAGAAAGTCTGAAATTAGTAAATGGGGAATGACATCATTATCTAATAACAAAGAGAAAATAGACTTAACAAGATTAGTTGTCTGCACAATCTTTCTGATAATTTGTAATGCTAATACTAAATACATCTCTTGAGCAACTTCATTTAAGCTAAGTAGTTTTGGGGTCCTAAGATCCATTTAGATGCCCTTAACACTCTTTAGTCTCCTTAGAGAGATGATCACAGTATTTTTTTGCTTTTAATTTTTATTGCTAGTATTTACATTCTCTAAGGGCAGTGACAAACCTGTCTTGCTGAGTAGTATACATCCATTGTCCAAAAAATGCTAGGTACTCAAGAAATGTTTGATGAGTGAAACTATGAAGATTGTTTTAGTTCAGTTAACTGACTACAGTTATTTATTGGAAGCCTGGGAAAGGTTGAGATAACAAAGATTAATAAAGCAGGGCACTGTCATAAAAAGCAGGCACAGTGAGAGGATAGGATATTCTGTACCTATGGCCCATTAAGCTTTAAGTCTCTGTAGGATGTTATGGAGCACAGAGTCCCTCAGAACTCAGTCCCCAATTCCAACAAGACTTTCTGTCTAAACTGAATCCTTAAATTAAACGAAGGGATCGCCCATTCAACCATGATGATAAAAGCATTTTAGGACAGAGAAACAGAATAAGAAATTTCAAAAGCATAAGAAAACATGATGTATGGGGGAAAAATTAAGTCACTATTTTTTTTTAAACAATGGTTCAAAGTCACTTTCGTCAAATGTTTCTAATTAGAAGGGCTATAAGAATACAGTATCAAATTTTACATGTAACTTAATTTTTACCAAGAAAAAAATATCACATGAAAAAGAAGTTACACCATTTGTGAATTTTTGGGCTCAGCCTAACAGCAGAATGCAAACAGTGGCTCTAAGTATAAAATAGGCAGCCCTCAGAGTTCCTCTCAAGAAAAAAATACACATTGTAGTTACATAAAATGTATGTTTTTGTATTTTTTCTAACTATGATTAGAGGTGTAAGTTATTTTCCTACATAGCTCACCTATATTTTTTTAAAAAATACTGCTTAAATACATTCTTATTATATAGAATTTTTTCCTTAGATTATATATTACTGTATACATATCATATTGGGCACCCAACACCTCATCATTAATTACTTAGAACATTAAAATGAGGCGAAATTTTTAGAGTTGCTTCTACCCCAGCCTATTTATAAACTTTAGAAATAAAGAAGGAACTGTTGTTTTTCTAAAATCTACTTAATGTTCTGCTTTAGGGGTTTTGAAAGTCTTCATTTTTAAACAAAGGCCCTGTATTTTCATGTTATTTTATGTCAAATTATGATAGACAAATTATGTAGCCAGTCTTGCCTCTTATTTCTCTTTTGCTTAATGCAGAGAATTATTTGTTGTTTTGTTACTAGGCAGCCTCAATGGCTCTCACAATAAAAAAGATCTCTCCCAACTCTCTCTCTCTCCGTTTATATATAGATATAGTTGGGTTTCCATTAACCACCATGTACAACAAGAAATTACCATGACAATTGAAAGTTATCAGTAGGTTCTCTGATATCAAAATTAAAAGCCTGACTCAAAAGAAAGGTGTTAGAGTTTAATATGTATTGGTCTAAAAATAAAAAAGGGTTTTTTTTTTCTTTTTTGAGACCTCAGTCAACACAACTTGATCTCATTTGAAATAGTTGCAAATTTTAATACCAAATATATTCCTAGAGGAAGTTCCACATTTAGCTAGGTGATAAAACTTATATTAGACTAACTCTTTTTGCAGAAACTAAAACAAGTGGGTTTTTTTTAAATGTTTAAATCTATCAGAAAAACAAAGGCAGCTGGGATTTAAGGTGTGTCACTATCATGGAAATAAAATTAAATAAGCCCCAAAGTCCTCACATAATCTCATCTTGAAATAATGAATACTTGCATTTGAAGAGATGCTGAGAACGTTAAAGCAGACACCAAAGAGGCTATAACCCTAATCGGAGTTTCCAGAATATACACAGCAAAAACAAAAATTGGTTCTACAGCCTGACAAGAATGAGGGGCTATGGTTTAAATTCAGGCTTTCATGTGAGACCTTGGAAGAGGTAAACTCTAGAAGGAAAAAAAAAAACAAACCAGATAAACTTGAGCTGGAGTAAGATGATCTGCCTATACTCCATTTGCCTATAGGAAGAAAACTAAATGTAGCGTGGAGAAACAAAACATCACCTGGAGCCTTTGCTATTGTTCATGCACACTGCAGTCAATAAAAAATTATCCTAAGAAGAAATAAGACCAAGTGACAAAAATCAAGAAGAACAGAGATAAAGCAATAAACCCACAAGTGATCCAGACACTGGATTCTTCAAAAATGGACTTAAACTACTAATTTTAATGAAATAGATTTTGAAAAAGATGGGTATTTCACAAGGAAATTAACATTTATTTGCTTTAAAAAAGCAAACACTCCTAGACATGAGAAATGTAGTATCTGCAAGTAGAGGCTAAAGATATAATGGAAGAGAGGATTAGAGAATTCACAGACTGAAAATCAAAAGACAGCCAGGTAGAAACATGAAGAAAGCAGAGATGAAAATCATCGAAAAATCTGAAAGAAAAATACGGACATATAGGAATATTCAAAATGTGTGTAATTACAGTTCCAGAATAGAGAAGATGAGAGAATGGATGTGTTAAGAAATACAAGCTAAAAAAATTTCCAAAATCCATGAAATTTAAAAAGCCACAATTTCAAAAATGAGTGCACAGTATTAAAAATATACAAAGCACAACCAGGCATATACAATTAAAACTCGGAAACCAAAGTGAAAGAAGTACTTAAAGCAGTAAATAACAACAATTTCCTTCAAACAAGTAACTATAAGCTTTAAAAATGCACTTTCATTATAAATTTCTATGTTACATTAATTTATTTTCTCTCCCCCCCATTACACTTTTGTTTTAATGGGTCTCAAAATTCTGTGACAGATTTTTAGTCAAGTTGTTTCCATTGAAAAGCGCTGATTTAAAAAACTAGTAACTTAAAACTGCTACACACACACACACACACACACACACACACAAGAAACAAATGGTCCACAAAATCTTTCTTTCCAAAGGTTTTACGACACATTATTATCAAGCAGTCTTTTGCTATTAAACTTAATCAGCCAACTGACACAAAGTTCTGAGACTGTTCTTCCACCAATGATTAAGACTGGGGTGGCAGGGATTGGGGATAATACTCATTTAGCTTTCTGAACTTCTGGACAGACCTGGTGACCTTGCCAGCTCCAGCTGCCTTCTTGGCCACTGCTTTGATGACACCCACAGCAACCATCTGTCGCATGTCACCAACAGCAAAACGGCCCAGAGGAGGATAGACAAACTCTCAATACACATAGGCTTGCCAGGAAACCTATCAATAATGGCAGCATCACCAGATTTCAAGAACTTGGGGCCAGCATTAGCTGTTTTTGTAGAACAATGAACAATCTTCTCCTTCAGCTCAACAAACTTGCAAGCAATGTGAGCTGTGTGACAACACAACGCTGGTGCATATCTGGCACTAATTTGGACCAGATAGTTCAGGATAATCACATGAGCCAGGAATCCAGCTGCCTCCATTGGTGAGTATTTTTACTGTCACCAGCCACATCATCACAATGAACATCTTTGACAGATACGTTCTTGACATTGACGCCTGCACTGTCCCCAAGAAAAGCCTCACTCAAAGCTTCATGGTGCATTTCCATAGACTTTACTTCCATTGTAACACTGACCGGAGCAAAAGTGACCAGGTTTAAGAACACCAGTCTCCCCTCAGTCCAAAGGGACAGCATGAATACCACCAATTTTGTAGATGCAAGTGCTCGTCAGTTGGATGAGTTGGTGGCAAAGTACAATCCGGAGCTTCCAGCAGTGTCGTTCCACCGGCACTGCCATCTTCATGGGTGGCTCCATGCTCTGAAGCAAGGCATGTTAGCACTTGGCTCCAGATGCTGACACCATTCCAACCAGAAACTGGCACAAATGCTACAGCGTCAAGGATGTAGCCAATTTTCTTAATGTAGGTGCTGACTTCCTTAACGATTTTATCCTACCTCTTCTGGCTCTACGGTAGCTCAGTGGAATCCATTTTGTTAACAACAACAATTAGTTGTTTCATACCCAGTGTGTAAGCCAGAAGGGCATGCTCAAGGGTCTGTGTATTCTTGGAGACACCTGCTTCAAATTCGCCAACACCAGCAGCAACGATCAGGAGAGACATTCAGCCTGAATTTCCACAGGGAGCTATCAATGGTGATACCACATTCATGCTCAGCGTTCAGTTTATCCGAGATCAGAAATACTTGAAGGAACCCTTTCCCAACTCAGCAGCCTCCTCACATTTTTGGATAGTTCTTTTGTCGGTCCTACCACATTTATAGATCAGATGACCAGTAGTGGTAGACTTGCCTGAACCTACGTGTCCAATGACAATGTTGGTATGTCTTTTCCTATCCCATTTGGGTTTAGGTTTAGTGGTGGTTTTCACAACCCCTGTGTTCTGGTGGCAAACCTATGAAGAAAAAGAAATTTATTAATTTTTCAACTTTTTTTTACATGATAGCTATTTTAAGCTGTGGTTATACAACATAGAATTAAAAATTCACAAATTATGTATGTATCATGTTAGATGAGATAAAAAAAGAACATATTTTAGATGAGGATAGATATCAAGTAGAATAATGCAAGAAAGAGGTTACCGAGTGAAAAGAAGGTTGCTATTTAAGCAATTTGAGAAAACATTTGACAAGAAAGCCATGTGGACATCTGGGGGGAGCATTTTCCAGGCCAAGGAACAGACTGTGCGAAGGACATGAGTGGGCACATGCTTGATGTGTGATCAAGAGTTGGTGATCAGGGGGAGGGAAAAAGATGGTGGAGGGGTAGGGGATCTTTTTTCAGCTGGTCCCCTGAATCAAACTGGATATCTACCAGATCATCCTGAACACCCACGGAATCAGCCTGAGATGTAGGAAGATACATCTTGATCTCTACAAACAAACATCTCCAGCGCGGAGTATTGAGGTACAAAGCAGGGAGTCGTGAATCCGCGCACAGATATCAGAAGATAAATGGAACGGGGAGGGAGTCGCCGCGCTCCGGCACCGGGAAAAGTAGCCACCTGCACTGGTTAGCGGGCCCGGCCTCGCAGACCAGCACCTCCGAGAAAGCAGACTGAGACCGTGAGCCCAGGAACACGTGCAACCACACTGAAAACTGGAGCTCCAGAGCACTCACTGGAACTAGACTGAAACTGGGAGTTCGGGAGCTCGCCACCAGTCTGAAAACCGGTGCTCCGGAGCATGCACGACCCACACTGAAACAGGGAGCTTGTGAGCGAGCATGGGAATTGGGGGTGGCAGGCGGTGTTAGAAGCACAAAGGACAGAGATGTGCCAGCCCTGGAAGCTAGGGCTGGGAGAGTGGCTGTGGGGCGCACATCACAGGGCGCTGCAGGGTTTTTAGCAGCACCTACAGAAACAGAGTTTAAGAGGCCAGGAGAGCTCAGTGGAGAGCAGACTGCTATCTCTCTATAATGAGACAGAGGCTGGGATTCGGCCATTGCTGCTCTGACGCTCAGAACAGCCACAGAAAACCCCCAGGGAAAGCCACCAGAGAACAAAAGCCTGGAATTACTGGTTCACATTGTGCCCATCCCCATCCCCCCCCTCGCAGGAGACGGGGCAACTCTACCCAAACAGGGTTGCCTGAATATCAGCGCGGCAGGCAACTCCTCCAGAAGGCAGGCTGAAAAATCAAGAAGCCCACATCCCTAAGGTCCTTATAAAAGAAGTGCACACTGCCTGGTCCTGGTCAATAATTTGGTCTCTGGCCAACCCTGCAACCTCTCATTAGAATGATGAGGAGGAGGAACCCTCAGCAAAGAAAGGACACAGAGGGGTGCCTGAGTGGCTCAGTCGTTAAGTGTCTGCCTTCGGCTCAGGGCGTGATCCTGGCATTCTGGAATCGAGCCCCACGTCAGGCTCTCCCGCTGGGAGCCTACTTCTTTCTCTCCCACTCACCCTGCTTGTGTTCCCTCTTTCGCTGTCTGTCTCTCTCTGTTAAATAAATAAATAAAATCTTAAAAAAAAAAAAAGGACACAGAGACTGTGGCCTCTGCCACAGAACTGATAGATATGGGTATAACCAGATTGTCAGAAATAGAGTTCAGAGTAACAATGGTCAGGATGATGTGTAGACTTGAAAAAAAATATTAACAAAAATATTAACGAGAATATAGAATCTCTAAGGGCAGAAATGAGAGTGAATCTGGCAGAAATTAAAAATGCCATGAATCAAATGTAGTCTAAACTAGATGCTCTGATGGCCAGGATAAATGAGGCAGAAGAACGAATTAGTGAATTGGAGGATGGGATGGTAGAAGAAAAGGAAAAAAATGGAAACTTGGATCAAAAAAATCCAATCTCAAGAATGTAGATTATGGGAGATTACTGACTCAATGAAACGTTCCAATGTCAAAATCAGCAGCATTCCAGAAGGGGTGGAGAAAGAGAGAGGTCTAGAAGAGATATTTGAACAAATTGTAGCTGAGAACTTCTCTAATCTGGCAAATGAAACAGCATTCCTGTCCAAGAAGCAGAGAGGACCCCTTCCAAGAGCAATGAGAACAGACCTACACCACGTCACATCATAGTGCAATTCGCAAATATTAGATCCAAGAATACAATCTTGAAAGCGGTTGGGGGGAAAAATCCTCACATACAGAGGGAGGAACATCAGAATAACATCAGACCTATCTACAGAGACCTGGCAGGCTAGGAAGGGTTGGCCAGGCATATTCAGAGCTCTAACTGAGAAGAACATGAAGCCAAGGATCCTTTATCCAGCAAGGCTGTCATTCAGAATCGATGGAGAGACAAGGACCTTCCAAGACTGGCAGAAACCACCAAGCCATCCCTACAAGAAATATTAAGGGGGGTTCTATAAAAGTAAAAAGACCCCAAGAGTAATACAGAACAGAAATTTACAATCTATAGAAACAAAGACTTCACAGGTAACATGATATCATTAAAATCATATCTCAAATAATCGCTCTCAATGTGAATGGCCATAAAACGTTGCAGATTGGATAAAAGACATGACCCATCCATATGCTGTCTACAAGAAACACATTTTGAACCTAAAGATTCATCCAGACCAAAAGTGAAGGGATGGAGAACCATTTTTCATGCCAATGGACCTCAAAAGAAAGCTGGGGTAGCAATTCTCATATCAGACAGATTGGATTTTTAAGACAGTGGTTAGAGATACAGAAGTACACTACATTATTCTTAAAGAATGTATCCAAAAAGTGGATATGACAATTATAAATATCTATGCCCCCAACAGGGGAGCAGCTAGATACACAAGCCAAGTCTTAACCAGAATAAAGAGACATATAGATAATAATATGTTAATAGTAGGGGACCTCCACACTCCACTATCAGCAATAGACAGATCACCTAAGCAGAAAATCAACAAAGAAACAAGAGCCTTGAAGGACATACTAGACCAGATGGACCTCATAGATATATACAGAACACTACACCCCAGAACAATGGAATACTCATTCTTTTCTAATGCACATGGAACTTTCTCCAGAACAGACCGTATACCGGGTCACAAAACAGGTCTCAACCGATACCAAAAGACTGAGATTATTCCCTGCATATTCTCAGACCACAGTGCTTTGAAACCACAGTGCTTTGAAACTGGGACTCAATCACAGGGCTCAAACACTTGGAAACTAAGAACCATCCTGCTCAAGAATGATTGGGTAAACCAGGGAATTAAGAAGGAGATTAAACAACTTTTGGAGGCCAATGAAAATGAAAACACATCAGTCCAAAACCTATGGGACACTGCAAAGGCAGTCCTAAGGGGAAAATACATAGCGACCCAAGCCTCACTCAAAAGAATAGAAAAATCTAAAATGCAGTTTTTATATTCTCACCTCAAGAAGCTGGAGCAGGAGCAGAACAGACCTAACCCACACAGGAGAAGGCAGTTGATCAAGATTAGAGCAGAGATCAATGAATTAGAAACAAGGAGCACAGTAGAGCAGATCAACACAACTAGAAGCTGGTTCTTTGAAAGATAAATAAGATCGATAAGCCACTTGACAAACTTATTCAAAAGAATAGAGAAAGGATCCAAATTAATAAAATTATGAATGAAAGGGAAGGGATCACGACCAACAGCAAGGAAATAGGAAGGATCATTAGAAACTTTCATCAACAAGTTTATGCCAATAAATTAAACAACTGGAAGAAATGGATGCCTTCCTGGAAACCTATAAGCTGCCAAGACTGAAACAGGAAGAAATTATTTTAACAGACCAGTTAATTATGAAGAGATTGAAGCAGTGATCAAAAACCTCCTCAAAAACAAGAGTCCAGGGCCTGACGGATTCCCTGGTGAATTCTACCAAACATTCAAAGAAGAAATAATACCTATTCTCCTAAAGCTATTTCAAAAAATAGAAACAGAAGGAAAACTACCAAACTCATTCTATGAGGCCAGTCTTACCTTGATCCCCAAACCAGGCAAAGACCCCATCAAGAAGGAGAATTACAGAACAATTTCCCTGATGAATATGGATGCCAAAATCGTCAACAAGATCCTAGCTAATAGAATCCAACTGTACATTAAATGGATTATCCATCATGACCAAGTGGGATTCATCCCTGGGATGCAAGCGTGGTTCAACATTCGCAAATTGATCAGCGTGATACTTCAGAGTGTAGGGATAGAGGGTACATTCCTCAA
This sequence comes from Ailuropoda melanoleuca, assembly GCF_002007445.2. Classification (NCBI taxonomy): domain Eukaryota; kingdom Metazoa; phylum Chordata; class Mammalia; order Carnivora; family Ursidae; genus Ailuropoda; species Ailuropoda melanoleuca. Next base: position 136,897,273 of record NC_048218.1, on the reverse strand, counting down.
TCTCATAAAAACCATCTATGAAAAGCCTACAGCAAATATCATTCTCAATGGGGAAAAGCTGGAAGCCTTTCCCTTAAGATCAGGAACATGACGAGGATGCCCACTCTCGCCATTCTATGAAAAGCCTACAGCAAATATCATTCTCAATGGGGAAAAGCTGGAAGCCTTTCCCTTAAGATCAGGAACATGACGAGGATGCCCACTCTCGCCATTATTATTCAACATAGTACTAGAAGTCCTTGCAACACCAATCAGAAAACAAAAAGGGATAAAAGGTATCCAAATCGGCAAAGAAGAAGTCAAACTGTCTCTTTTCGCAGATGACATGATACTCTATATCGAAAACCCAAAAGACTCCACCCCTAAACTATTAGAAGTTATGATCAATTCAGTAATGTGGCGGGATGCAAAATCAATGCTCAGAAATCAGTTGCATTTCTATACATGAATAATGAGACTGAAGGAAGAGAAATTAGGGAATCCATCCCCTTTTATAATAGCACCAAAAACCATATGTTACCTTGGAATTAACTTAACCAGAGACATAAAGGATCTATATTCTAGAAACTATAAATCACTCTTGAAAGACATTGAGGAAGACACAAAAAGATGGAAAAATATTCCATGCTCATGGATCGGAAGAATTAACATAGGTAAAATGTCTATACTACCCAGAGCAATCTACACTTTCAATGCCATCCCGATCCAAATACCAATGACATTTTTCAAAGAACTGGAATAAACAGCCCTTAAATTTGTGTGGAACCAGAAAAGGCCCTGAATTGCCAAGGAATTGTTGAAAAGGAAAAACAAAGCTAGGGGCATCACGTTGCCAGATTTCAAGCTATACTACAAAGTTGTGATCACAAAGACAGCATTCTACTGGCAAAAAAACAGACACATAGACCAATGGAACAGAATAGAGAACCCAGAAATGGACCCTCGGCTCTTTGGGCAACTAATCTTTGATANGAAATGGACCCTCGGCTCTTTGGGCAGCTAATCTTTGATAAAGCAGGAAAAAAACATCCAATTGAAAAAAAGACAGTCTCTTCAATAAATGGTGCTCAGAAAATTGGACAGCTACATGCAAAAGAATGAAATTTGACTACTCTCTCATACCATACACAAAAATAAACTCCAAGTGGATGAATGACCCTGATGTGAGACAGGAATCCATCAAAATCCATGAGGAGAACATAGGCAGCAACCTCTACAACATCAGCCATAGCAACTTCTTTCATGATACATCTCCAAAGGCAAGAGAAACAGAAGAAAAAATGAACTTGTGGGACTTCATCAAGATAAAAAGCTTCTGCACAGCCAAGGAAACAGTCAAAAAAACTNAGATAAAAAGCTTCTGCACAGCCAAGGAAACAGTCAAAAGAACTGAGGAAGCCCATGGAATGGGAGAAGATATTTGCAAATGACACTACAGATACGAGACTGGTATCCAAGATCTACAAAGCACTTCTCAAACTCAATACATGGGAAACAAATAATCAAATCAAAAAATGGGCAGAAGATATGAATAGACACTTTTCCAATGAAGACATACAAATGGCTAACAGACACATGAAAAAATGTTCATAATCATTAGCCATCAGGGAAATTCAAATCAAAACCACACTAAGATACCACCTTATGCCAGTTAGAATGGCAAAAATTGACAAGAAACAACAAATGTTGGAGAGGATGTGGAGAAAGGGGATCCCTATTACACTGTTCGTAAGAATGCATGTTGGTACAGCCACTTTGGAAACAGTGTGGATGTCTCTTAAAAAGTTAAAAATTGAGCTACCCTATGATCTAGCAATTGCACTACTGGGTATTTACCTCAAAGATACAGACGCAGTGAAGAGAAGGGCCATATGCACCCCAATGTTCATAGCAGCATTGTCCACAATAGCTAAATTGTAGAAGGAACCGAGATGCCCTTCAACAGATGGTTGGATAAAGAAGATATGGTCCATATATACAATTACTCAAGATCAGAAAGAATGGTTACCCAACATTTGCAACAACACGGACAGGACTGGAGGATATTATGCTAAGTGAAATAAGTGAAGCAGAGAAAGACAATTAGCATATGGTTTCACTCATTTGTGGAACATAAGGAATAGCAGGGAGATTGGTAGGAGAAGGAAGGGAAAAATGAAGGAGGTTACTAAACAGAAAGGGGAATGAAACATGAGAGACTATGGACTCTGGGAAACAAACTGAGGGCTTCAGAGGGGAGGAGGGTGGGGAATTGGGATAGGCCAGTTATGGGTATTAAGGAGGGCACATATTGCATGGAGCACTGGCTGTTATACGCAAATAATGAATCATGGAACACTACATCAAAAACTAATGATGTACTGTATGGTGACTAACATAATAAAAAATTAATATAAAAAAAGAACCTCTAATGAGTCCTGTTACAGTTAGCAGGACAATGAGAGAAATCCGGCTTAAGGGATGTGTATTGGATAATAACACAGAGTAGACGTTCCATTTCCTGGATGGCGTCACGGTATGTAGAAGGAGATGCACAGCGGAGTACGGTGGGTGCAATGTCACTGTGTCTGAAACTAGCACAGGTATGTGAAGGACAGAGAGAGAAAGTATGAGAGAAAGCAGATGTCACATCATGTAAAAATTGGTAAAAAAAATTATATATATATGGATATTCATTGTATTGTTCTTGAAATGTGTTTACAATTTGAAATTTGCCCAAGTAAAAATGTTTTTAACCCCCCCCCCCAAAAAAAAGAGTTGGTGATCAGTGCTGAATAAGCAGGTAGATTGAAGCATAAGAGGGGACCAATTCGCGAAGGTCTTAATATACTCTATTAAGAATTTGGGCTTTTTGAATAAAATGAGAGGCAAAGCCATTGGATAATTTTGAGGCAAGGAGTGACATGATCTAACTTAATGTTTTGATCAAATGACTCTGGTTGTTGCACTGTTGATGGGCTATACAAAGCCAAGGGCAGAAGTTGGAAGACCTGTTTGAGGATGTATTTTCTAAGACCTGTTTGAGGATGTATTTTCTACCACCTTCTGACTTCCAGAGTAACCGCTATGAGGTCTGTTGTCATATGATTATTGTTTCCTTGAGATAATCTCTCTCTCTTTACAGGCTTTTTAAAAAACCAAAATGGCTAACATAGAAAGGAAGAAAATTACAGAATTTGGAGCAAATACGGATCAAGTGGAACTCACACACTGTTGATGGGAAAGTAAATTAGGATAACCACTTGAGAAAATTGTTTTGTGGTATCTATCAAAGTTGAACAGATGCCTTCCCAAGGACTTAGCAGTCGTCCTCCTAAATACATACCCAACATAGACGTGTACACATGCCTATTAACAGACACGTACAAAAATATTCATAGCACAGTTCTAAATAGATCTGGACTGGAAACTGCCTAAGTGCCCATCCACAAGGGAATGCATAAAAACATTTTGGTCTACACATACAATGGGAATAACACATCAAGAAGCAAATGAAGTTTAACTTTATGTACCAATCTCACCAATAGTATGTTTTGTTTGTTGCAATGCCTCCTTTATCTGTTGAGCAGTTCCTATATTTTTATACTACAAGATGTTCCAAACTCATGCTGCTTTCTCCTTGCCATGCCATCAACCATTTCTTTAAGGAACCTTGATTCTTTTAACTAAGAAGAGATTTAAAAAACAACATCAAGAAGATTGGGGAGCTCATTTTCTCCCACGGTGCCACTGCTTCTAGGATCTCTCCAAAGATGGACCCAGGAAGTAATTAGTTCTTATTGATACTACCCATTTCAGACCAACACCTTGGCGTTTATTCTAGCTTTCCCCTTTCTTTATATCTAACTACATTCTCTAACAATTGAGCCTTGACTTTCATCATTGGCAATATATTAATTTTGCTCAATCTTCAAATATACATGGTATCTGAACTGTTAAACTATAATCCTGTGGGAAAAAATATCTAGTTTACAATAATTGTGTAGGTTCTTCTTTAATCTTTAATAGATGATCAAAGGACCCTAGTTACATTGATTATTTTCTTCTCTATCCTCATTACTGTGACTTATCAACATCTCTGTCAAATGAGTTTTTATAGCTTATGGACTTAAATTATACTTGGTCTGATAAATAGCATTGCTACCCCTACTTTCTTATGGTTTCTAGCTGCCTAATATACCTTTGGACATTCCCTAAAAATTTGTCTTTGTAAATCAGTTTGTCTTCATCTGCCTCTTGAAAATAACATATTCGTCTCTTGTGAGCAAATTCAGTATCTTTAATAGGTAAACTAAATTTGTTCCCATTTATTTTTCTGCCAAATATATTTGGCTTTATTTCTGTAAGAATATTTTATAATTACAGGTTTTATAATTTCATGCTTCTTTATATGATACAATCTCATTTTAACTAAAAAGTCTGTTATGGAAGGTTTATATTTTTATTCTAGTTACTACCTTCATACTTATAACTTATAAAGTTATAACTTATAACTTATAAATGCCCTTAGTTCCCAGGTTCCATACTCAAACTTTTAATACCTGGTTTGTCAGTTTTTAATGAGATCCTTTATTTCCTATATTTTGCCTATACATGAGTCACTAATATAGTGTTATACATCAATTTAAAGAGAATCAAGGAGCTCATGCACATTCCTTCTTTGTATCTCCTTTTTCCTCCCATTAGAAAAAAGTCGTACTATGTCACCATCTATGGATTTTGTACATTAGTCTGTCCTCGTGTCCATTTTTCAGCATTAAATTTAAATTGCATACATTAAAATGTTCACTAACTGTCCGTTTGTTGAAATTTCCCCAGGCATCTCTTGCTTTAATGGAGCTCATTCTAATTTCCCCAAGAAGGTCTCATTAGCAAAGAATTCCCTAAATTCATACATGTTTAAAACTTTTTCTATAACCTTTTTATTTAAAGAATGTTTAACTAGATATAAAATCGTTGGTTCACACTTCCTTTTAATGATGTTTTGCATATCCTGCTCCATTACGGCCTTGCTCTGAATGCTGCTTTTCAAAAATTGAATGTCAGCCTAATTCCTTTTTGCCCTGTAAGTTATTTGGTCTTTTTGGCTAAAGAACTCAAATATTTTCTTCATCTCTCTCTTCAAAGTTTAATAGTTTTATTGGATACTTCCAAGACCTAATCATTCTGAGATAATTTCCTATATTTGCCCTTTAATTTGTAGATTCAGGTCTTCATTTATTTTCAAAAAGATACTTGAGATTCTAGTTTAAAATTTTAGTTAAATTCATTCCATTATTTTTCCCCCAAGGGGTACCTCTCATTTTCCTTTTTTTCTCTCAGATGTTATGTGTCCCAAAGACAGCCACTGCACATTGTAAGAACTTAAGTTTCTTCTATGAAAATCATGCTGTGATAATTCTGAACACTTTATTTTAAAAAGTTTTTTCACTATTATACTTGTCATGCTCTTAATGGCGACTGCTTTAAATTAAATTTAGATCACTAGCTCCTCTGTTCTCTCTTCCTAGCACTTCCTCCTCTACCGCTTTCTCTGTCTCACCCTTGTGTTTTCTCCTCTTCCTCTCTTTCTGTTTGCTCTTTTCAATACAAAGCCTTGCAGCAGGGCAGGACTAATACATAGTGTACACTGGAATCTAGTGACTTCTCCATTTTCCCCACCTTTAATTTTACACAGTTTGGGCATTCTCTGTTTTCAACTTGTGAAAGCTGAAGGCACGATTTCTGTACATTCTCTTTTCTTTCTCTTTTTTTTGTTTTGGGAGAAAATATTGGGAGATACAGACCTAGGTAGCCACCACTATGTTATCTACCTGGAAACCTTTTAAATATATTCTGTGATACAAGAGCAAATCTATGTATGATTCATTTTTTCTCTTTCACAACAAAATGCAATCACACTATACATATTATTACGTATTCCTTTTTTAAAAGAAACTCTACATGTATCTTGAAAATATTTCCATAGCAGTTTAGACCTATTATTTATTATAGATAATGTATATATTGCTAAAAATTTTTACATGGTGCTAAATTAAACAGAGTTAGGAGGGAAAAAAAAAACAGAGTTAGGAACAGCGTAGTCAGTAGCAGTGGAACTTACAGCTGGAATACCAACAATTCCTAAGGAAAAATCCTAGTATAAGTAAGCATGGCAGATCATCAAACAGTGGAGCACTGTAATAAATGTATGATGTTACCTAAAAAAATTGTGAAGATAGCTCAACAGAGGGGAAGTAAGGAAGAGCCGAAGGTACTGAACTATGGGAAGATGAGAAAAGACCACCCAATAGCACTTCTAAGTCAAAGCCTCCGGCCAAAACACACACACACACACACACACACACAGACACACACACCTTGGAGTGGATTTGCAGCATGTATGTGTAGCACCCTGTTGCATTCAACTGCTGGTACTTGTTAGCACAACATACTAAAATGCTGGGAAAATTCTCATATATATCAACATACAGTGCATCTAAAAGTGGTAATCATTCCTTTATTTACTAATCACATATGAACTTATTCGTATTTCATCAATAGTTGCATTTCACTGCAGAGGATATGTTCAGTAACAGTTTTTTCCCCCTTTTCAAACTTTGTAGCATGACTCAACAGTTAGGTAGAAAATAACCCTAATGAGATAAATGGGATAGGTTTGACCCTAGCGTGGTCATTGCTAGAAAATGTACTCATGTCTAATTTTTGCTGTGTAGAGTTTGAACATTGGAGGAAAGGGAGCTATGTTCAAGCACCTTACCATCTTGCAAAGAGTCAATTATAGCTGTCTTGGATGGTGCTGAGTGTCTTCTATTACATAGTAAAAAAGCCGAATGTGAATATAACTAATGAATGTGACACCACAACTTTATGGAAAATTTTATAAACTTTCCCTATGTGCTTCTGAATATTTTATATATATCCTAGAATTCTATTGTTAATAATGTTAACTAACCAGGAACCTAAAATCATATTTAGGAAATTGAAGACAGCTGTGAAAGTCAAGGATTTCTTGAGTCAGCAACACTCTGTCACTTCATTGGATTGTTTTTCTCTTGAGACTAATATAGAGCTTAGTGATTTTGTTTATTCAGCCTTGTGGTTCAAGGTTTCTTCTTTATCAGCAACCTTTCACATGATCCTTGAACACAGGAATAAGGATTGCAGAGTACTACCTAATTTACTTTTTAAAAAGATATTCCAATGAGATGCTGACCTTAGTTTTTTGGGCAAAGATTGAAATTTTCTACAACTTTATCATCAGCAGCAAAGGACAAACTTCCAAAACCTTAAATATGTCTTAAATTGCTTTCACATCATTATCCATTTTTCCAAAGGATCTTCATTTCTGAATATGGATTTTGCAAGTGAACTATTTCTCTTAGTTTCTTCTACAAAAATTTCTGTATGCCATAAGTGATACAAGACACTTACTTCAAAATGTTAAGCCTAAAGCTGCAAGCCTGATTTTATTTATAATAAACTTCTTCTCAGAATGGCTGGATTACCTAGTTGTGTGTATGTGACTTCAAAAAATTTCATCATACATATTCAATAATTTAACTGCACTAATGTTAATAAAACCCTTGTAGTTTTAGTAATTTTTCTTAACAGCTAGCATTTTAGATTGATATAAAATATCTGTCTTTTAATATAGTACAAATCAGATCAGTAAATATTATACTGGCTTTCCTATAAATATACGTCTTTTGATTAGACACTTTTAATTCTATGTAGTTCATACATTTCATATCTCATAAGTAGGTCAGGATATGTTTGAGATATGGATTGCTAATATAGAAAAGTCATTTGTATTCACCTTTCATTCATTCAACATGTTTTCTATGTGCTTCCTTTATACCAGACATATTTTTAGAGTCTGGGGATATAGCAAAAGAAAATAAATGAAGAAATTAACAAATATGGAGCTGGCGTTTTAGGAGCGGTGGGAGAAAGACAGTAAGTTAACGCATGAGCATACAAATGTGCATGCACTTACACACACACACACAGACGCACACACATGCTGCAACTAAGGAAACTGGAATAGGTAAGCAATGTAGAAGACAGGAGACGAAAAAATAGTTGCTGGGCCTGGGAAATTAAGTCTGGGGTTTTGGGATGGTCCACTCCTAGGGGAACAAAGTGCTGACTCCCAACTCCAGTTCCTCCACGGGCATTTCTTCCCCAAGGAGCTCCACCACAGCTCGCCCAGTCCCTCACCCGCCCACCGTCTGGAAACATAAGGGTTCCAGCAGAGGAGAACTATCTTGCTTGGTGCTGGCCCTTAACAAGGACGTGCGGTGTGGGCAGGAGGCTTTGGGCAGCAGCTGGGAGGCTCAGGAGCTGGGAGCAGCGACGCTGTGAAGGAAGGAGAGGAGTGAACCTAGGTAAGCAGAGACCCAAACAAGAGGCCGGGCTGGCCACAGAGTGCTGAGGGAGAGCCGAGGACCAGTGGCTAGCAGGGCTCAGACAGAGCTCGCATCAGCCATCTACTTCCGGGATTTAAAACCAGTTTCCGGAAGCCAGGATGGCCTCTCTGGAACAACCGATATAGGTCTTTGAAGCCCTTGTCCTCAAGGTAGGGAAACAGCTCTGATTCTGAGGAACTAGTGCTTCTCCGTCTCTGCTGGGGAGAAAGCTAGGCGCTATTTTCCGAGGAAATGTGGAATGTGCCCCATCAAGGAAGGAACATGGTCCAGCGCAGTAACTATGACCTGATGCTCTGCCTACAGGTCCTGCTGCTGTCCTATGATCTGTTTGTTAATTCCTCGGCAGAGCTACTCCGAATGGCTCCCATCTTCCTGCTGGTGTTTTTCATCACCCAGGATACTGCAATTCTCTTCAACATCATCATCATTTTCCTCCTGTTCTTTAACACCGTCGTCTTCCAGGCTGGCCTGGTCAACCCTGTTTTCTGTAAGTTCAAAGGGACCATCATCCTCACAGCTGTGATCTTCGCCCCAGCATCTCCCTTCATGTCAGGGTCATGAATTTACGCTGGAAAAACTCCAACTGCTTTGTCTGGACAGAGGGACTTCAAACGCTGTTTGTATTCCAGAGAATAGCACGGCAGTTATACTGTTACTTCTACAAATGGACAGCTGTGAGACTGGGTGATTCTCGCTTCTACCAGGACTCTTTATGACTGCTCAAGTTCACACAAGTCCAAAGGTGACCAATTCTTACCACATTGATGGATGCCTTGCCTTCCTCATAGAGGCTGCATTTGTGCCTCTGTGGGATGGGGGTTGCCCCCGTGCATGGGGAAACGGTTTAACTTCCCTAGGACAGGTTCAAGCCACTTGTGTTCAGCAGTTAAAAAGGAAGATCTTGCAAATTAAAGTTTTTCCCAATACAGACCTCAGTACATAACCGTCCCTAGCCTTCCACCTCAGTTTTCCCCCCTTTCCTTCCTGTTCTCCATTCCTCTTCCTCACAGAAGCCTGAGCCTTTAGCCTTGGGAAAGGTGTCACTTCGCCTAGTACAGGAAGGGCTCCTGGCACCCGCTTTCTTTGCACCCAACACTAATGACTGAAGGTTGCAAAGAGTAACATTTCTAAGCTCCTAACTGATCACACTGTAGACATTTAGATTTTATACCCAAGGCATTTTTTTTACCACTTTATAAATAGGAAATAAGTTGAATTCTTCTTCCATAAAAAAAACAGTTGCTAGTTTGAAAAATCAGTATTAGAACTCTGAAGCCTAAGGGTTCATGCATTAACTAACATTAGAGTAATCTGTATGTAAGTTCCATCTTTTCAAAGTGGTTTTATTTTTGACTATGTTAACATTTAGTGACTATAAAATTGTTAGAGTTCAGATGTTAATAGTCTAGATGTATATATTGATAAGTATATACAAAAGTAGATCACCTGTTGAATTTTATTGTCCTATTTCTATACATTAGTATAGAATTTTTGATTGAGAAATATCAAAAGTATGTGCACATACACATAAGCACATGTGTGAACATATGCGTGCATGTGTGTGTAGTAATAAAAGAAGATATACCCTAGTGTGTTCATCTTGTTTCTCAAAACAAAGCTTGGCTATAAATCTTATCTCCTGATAGACACTTCTTTGCAATCCTTTTTTTCTTACCAGTATAATATTTGCTCTGTGACCATGACTTAGGCATACTTATCAGATACTATTTCTTACACAGTATACCATTCACCCATCTATCAAGCACCTGCTAAATAAAACTAGATTAAAATTAATCCATGGTAGTTTTCATTATTTATTAATATATTACTATGTTGGGGGAGCCTGGGTAACAAAGTAAATTGGTTTTCTTTTCATAAATTTTGGAAAATGCACTTTAACCCAAATGAAAAATACTTTACTGCTGAAATTTCAAGTATGTGACCTGTCAACATACAAGTATTTTATATATATATGAGCCTTCTCATTTTTTATCTCCTGTAAGGTTAACAACGATATTTATGTGTCATGCATATTAGGTACATACAATATGTACATATATATTACGTAACAGCAGGTATTTTTGTATGATTTTAATATGTGTCACCCACACATGAAATAACAGCACTAAAAATCTAAGAACTAGTTTCTGGTTTTTTTCTTTTTTTTTTTTTTCCAAAGATTTCATTTATTTTCAACAGAGATAGAGACAGCCAGCGAGAGAGGGAACACAAGCAGGGGGAGTGGGAGAGGAAGAACCAGGCTCATAGCGGAGGGGCCTGATGTGGGGCTCGAGCCCATAATGCCAGGATCACGCCCTGAGCCGAAGACAGATGCTTAACCGCTGTGCCACCCAGGTGCCCCAGTTTCTGGTTTTCTTAACCTGAGATTTACCTCCTTGCTTTTTTAGGAATCATGAGACTGCCTCACAGAAGATACTGGCTTTATTTTTTTTTTAAAGATTTATTTATGTATTTATTTGAGAGACAGAAAGAGAGTTAGCAAACACACAGAGGGAGAGGGAGAAGGAGAAGCAGACTCCCCACTTAGCAGGGAACCCAATGTAGGGCTGGATCCCAGAACCCTGGAATGATCATCTGAGCCAAAGGCAGTCGCTTAACTGACTGAGCCATCCAGGCGCCCCAATATTGGCTTTAAAAGTCAAGACAAATGCTGTTGAGTTCAATCAGATATTTGTTTAAAAGTAAAAGTCTAATTAGTGCTACATGCAAATAATTTCAAGTAAACTTAACAATTGTAATCTTTACAAATGTCACTATCATTGGGCCAAATAGACAAAAGGGTAGGTTTCTAGGAATATTTCTACCAAAAATATAATGCTACAAAGATGGGTAGAAAATATGTAATAGAATTGCTCTAATACTTTATGAAAGAAACAAATGAATATCACTTCTCTGGTACTCTTATTATTTCATTAATTTACATAAAATACTCAGTGCCCTGCTACACTTTTTTTTTTAAACAAAATTTTGGATGGTGCATATACTCAGAAAATAGCCCAAGTCATTCTTAGTTGACAGAAAAGTTGTAACTTACTATCTACTATTAAACTAGATTTAAATTTGAAATACCAGTATGTTACTTCTTCCTCCATGAACACTCTAGGAAACCTATTTGACATTTTTTTTTAAAGATTTTATTTATTTATTTGACAGAGATAGAGACAGCCAGCGAGAGAGGGAACACAAGCAGGGGGAGTGGGAGAGGAAGAAGCAGGCTCATAGTGGAGGAGCCTGATGTGGGGCTCGATCCCATAACGCCGGGATCACGCCCTGAGCCGAAGGCAGACGCTTAACCGCTGTGCCACCCAGGCGCCCCTATTTGACATTTTTATGTTTTATATATCCGAGTACTTCTTTCCCAACTCACCTATAAACAATATTGAAATTGGTGTTTATAACTCTCATTCAAGCGTTTTATACCTTTACGTGTTTGTTCATTAAAATATGTATCGTTCTGTGGCTTCTCAAAATGTTTATAAATGGAATTCATTATGTTTCCAACTTGATCTTTTCATTCAATATCTTATTTTAGAGATGCAGAAAGAATGATACATGTAGATATTGACTGTATTCTATTACATGCATTAATCAGTTTAGCCACCTATGATTAAACAAATCCACATTGAGATAAACTGCACATAAAAGCATTCTAGGACTTCACGCAATGCATCTTACATCACCTTGAGAGACAATGTGGTGAGAAAAGAGAAGAAATGTTACCACTTCATTTTACTTCCTTCTTTGATTTACACTTAAATAAGAAAACGTTTTTACTACTACTAGTATGGCTATTTTTATTTAAGGAGAGTTAAGATATGAATCCTCTAACTATAAATTGTAGATAGGTAAATCCAGGATTTCATACCTCTACTGACTTCAGATTGCAATGTCATGTGTAGTGCGCCTGTTGGGAGATGCACGCAGTCCTAGATCATAAGCTGTGATTCAGAGTAAATCACATCAGGCACTCTGTTATCATCAGATGTTTTACATATTCTATGGATGGGGAGCTTAAGAATCATTTTCTAGCATATAGAAATTTAGTATAACATTTTATGACCGCTGCACAGATCATTTCACGAGGAGAACATTAAAATAGGTCTGTGCCCGATGAAGCTGCCTAGGCCGTGTTTTATGGAGACTCTTATATAAGGATTCTTTCTTGGAACTGATCAGCATTTTAAAATGAATTACATTCTAATGTATTTTCAAATAGGACATTTTACCATAGTCTTCTACGTTTCTCTAAAATATGCAAGGTAAATATTGTTATCCCAGAAGGTGAGTTTTCTTATGACACCAGAGGGGCTAAATAGCAAGTAAGGCATTTTTCAAAGAAATAAACTATTTAAAATGTAACTCAGAGTTGCTGGAGGACTCTCATATTCATGTTTTCCCTTAGGGGGAAAAATCAGTTTTGATATTAGTGAAACAACAGATTTCATCTTCAAGCATGTGCAAGATCAGAAGATGGATAAGCCCGTTCACTGGGTTTTGTTTAGCTCTTCAATTACTCTGACTCCACCACAGTTTGGAGCTAAACATCCCTTCTTTAAACCCAGCTTGGGCTTTGAGAATCTCTGAAATATTGTGCTTTCTAAGAAGGATTGAGGAATATATTCAAATCATATTAAATATGCATTTTAGTATAGGTATAACCTCACTCTAAATATAAATACACGTTTATGATAAAAGTCTGGGAAGATATAGATCAAAAATTAGCACTGAGTAAGCAGCAGTGTGATTATAGGTGTGTTTTCCTTTTTTGTTTTTATAAAGGATAGTCTTTTCAACATTAAACATTTATAAACGAATAAAGTTTCTAACACCTACTATATAGAACCTACTGTTTTAGGTTTTGAATGGTGGGCAAAAAAGTATTATGTTGATTATAAAATTAGAGTAATTTCTATTTGAAAATAAAATATAGAGGAGGTTAAGATGGCGGAGGAGTAGGGGACACCTTTTTCAGCCGGTCCCCTGAGTTGAGCTGGATAGGTACCAGACCAGCAAGGAATATCCACGGAATCAGCCTGAGACGCAGGAAGATACATCTGGATCTCTACAAATGAACATCTCCAGCGCTGAGTATCGAGGTACGAAGCGGGGAGCCGTGAAACCGCGCACAGATATCGGAAGCTAAACAGAAGGGGGAGGGAGCCGCCGTGTCAGGGCGCCGGGAAGCGGTAGCCACCT